>NW_006768789.1:734342-735098 GCF_000204055.1 Melampsora larici-populina 98AG31
TGCACAGCATTTTCCGGTGTAAATTTTCCAGTGTAAAAATAAAAATCACGGCCGGGCAGAAGAGTTTTACACTGTTTTTTTTACACTGTTTTTTTTTACACAGTTGAAAAAAAATTGAAACACGTGTAAAATTCGAAAATACCCCCCCTTTTCTCGAATTTTACACCGGATTGTTTTTACACCGAAAGAGTCGGTGTAAATGACTCGGTGTAAAATTCTCCTACCCCATCAACAATTCAAGAGTTACCGTCTAGACCTGTTCGAATTAGAAAACAACCTGGTTGATATGGTAACTTCATCAGCTCAGCATCTACTCGAAAACAACCTCAAAGGTATGGAGAGTATGGTAGAGCTGTGTATGTTGAATCAGAAAAAGAGCCTTCAACTTATAAACAAGCCAAGAAATCTGTTAACTGGGATCTTTGGAAGTTAGCGGCTGAAGCTGAAATGTGCTCACTGGTAGGAAAAGAAACTTGGAAACTTGTTCCTAGACCTGCTCAAAGAAAAATCATCCAATGCAAATGGATCTTTAAAACAAAAAGAAACGTTGATATGTCAATTGATAAATTGAAGGCACGATTAGTTGCTTTAGGTTTTTCTCAGATAAAAGGCATTGATTTTTCCGAAGTATTCTCTCCAACTTCTCGTCAAGCATCAATTAGATTATCTTTAAGCATCATGGCAAAAAATGGATGGAAAGGAGTGTCTAATGATATCAAAACTGGCATTCTTAAATGGAGATTTAGATGAAGAAAT
>NW_006768789.1:735198-737333 GCF_000204055.1 Melampsora larici-populina 98AG31
AATCTCCACGACAGTGGAATATTAAATTACATCAATATTTAATCTCGATTGGATATACAAGATCAGCACATGATCCTTCACTTTATTACGAGAAGGATGAAAAAGGAGATATTAATTCACTTTTGGCAACACATGTTGATGATATTGCTTACACTGGTACTGATAAAGAAATCAATAAATTTCGTGGTCTCATCAAGGAACGTTTTGAGGTATCATCTGATAAACCACTTTCACATTTCCTTTCACTGAATATTTCTGAAGTTAAAGATAACAAAGTATCAGTCAATCAAACAGATTATATTTTGAATTTTCAAAAACAATTTAAGAAATATGATATCAAGTTGTCAAATACACCAAACAATGAATCATTCAAAACTTTAATTCCATCAAGTGATGAAGATATCATGTCGACAGAACCGTATTCAAGTTTAGTAGGAGGTCTTTTGTGGGTTGCACAGTGCACTCGTATAGACTATCACAATTTTTGAAGAAACCATCAATGTTACATTGGAATTCAGCATTAAGGGTATTAGGGTATTTATGTAAAACAAAGGATTTAAAGTTGAATTTAGGAGGAGCTGATTGTAAACCTACTGCGTATTCAGATGCAGATTGGGCTGAAGATTGTCATGAGAGAAGATCAACAACGGGGTATGTGTTTATGTTGGGAATTGGTCCTGTTTTGTGGAGATCAAGGAAACAAAGAACTACATCATTATCAAGCACTGAAGCTGAGTATATGGCGATGAGTGATTCATGTAGAGAAGCATGGTGGTTAGTATTAACCTTACATGAACTTAATATTACAAAAGAACATACATTTGAATTATGTGTTGATAATGAGGGTGCTGAAGCATTGGCTCAAAATCCATCACATCACTCACGGACTAAACACATACATACAAGGTATCATTTTGTGCGACAATGTGTAGAAGAAGGAATAGTGAAGTTGGTACATGTGTCCTTGGCAAAAATATTGGCTGATATGTTTACAAAGGGTCTTTCTCGAATTTTACTAACAAAACATAGGTTATCTTTGAGTTTATATTGATAAATGTGTCATTAACACGGGGGGTGTTATGATGTTGTGTAGATGTCACTTGTTGTGTTATGTTTGTATTACATCATAGCTTATATGCTAATACTTTTTTCTATCTAAATATTCTTATAACCTATTAGCATAGTTCATATATCTATTGTAGATTTGTTGTTAGATGGATTGGTTTTCTTCCTCACCTTTCCTATATGTTCTAACATCTTTCTTCTAGTGAGAATCCATCTTATCAGGATCTTTTACACCCTTGAGATTGTTTGTAAGGAGAGCCAGGTGCTGGTGTGTCAATATACGGTGTTGCAATACTTTTCCAAGTACAGAGCAGGATTACCATCCAATCATTCTGACATAAAGTCCTGGTCTTTATTGTCCAGAGTTGTTGGTCTTGCAAGGTGCTTGTAATTTTTGGGATTATGAAAAACTGAATATGTTCTTTGGTATAAGTTGTGCCAATGAGTGAGAGCTTGGGCGCTAACTGGCACTTTCAACAGACACTGGACTTGTTCAATGGGTTTACCTTCATGCAGGTACTTGTGAGGGTTGGGTTTTCAAAAGAATACTCAAGGCTCACTAAAAATGGTAAGGTGGTTTGGTAATTTTTAGATAATTAAAGTTATATTTCAAATATACTGTATTACAATAAAATTATAAAGATAAGAGAGGAAAGGGAAGAGGGAAACTGGATCGTTTGGATAAATCCAGACTGACTACAGTCAAAAGAATCCTAAAACGGAGTTTCAAGGTTTCAATTATAAGATGATATAATAGTTGACAGCTGGATCCAAGGCTCTCCTTCAATCTTCCAGGTAACTGATTGAAGAGTGAGGTTGAGGTCACTAACCTGGTTATAATAAAGTCACCAACTTGTAGTTATTCAAGAGGTCACTAACCTGGAGTTGATGTAGGTCACTAACCTGTAGTTATTCTGAAGGTACACTAACCTATGAGTTGATATAGGGTACTAACCTTTAGTTGTTCTGAAGGTGACTAACCTGAAGGTTCATTGGAAGGTCACTAACCTGAGGAAGAGTTCTACTTGGGGGAAGTAGAGGATCCAAAGAAAGGGGGTGAAGGATGAAAT
>NW_006768789.1:737520-738718 GCF_000204055.1 Melampsora larici-populina 98AG31
CCAAACCTAATTGTAGTGATATTTGTTTGTATCATTACTGTGGTTTAGGGTTTAATGATTACTATTAATTATTATTATTATTAATATTACATAATTACATATACATGTTATGAAATTTATGTAGTATAAGCATTTTAACTCTTGACACTGAGT
Organism: Melampsora larici-populina 98AG31; assembly: GCF_000204055.1. Lineage (NCBI taxonomy): Eukaryota > Fungi > Basidiomycota > Pucciniomycetes > Pucciniales > Melampsoraceae > Melampsora > Melampsora laricis-populina. Next base: position 737,674 of record NW_006768789.1, read on the forward strand.
TATGAGGTGTAATTGGTCTTTTATTACATGTTACATATGTTTTTAAATGTATATGTATATGTAATTGATGTTTGTATATGTTTTATTATATGTTACATGTGTTTTATAAGCTGTATGTACATGTAATTAGGTTTATAAGTGAAAGTTCAATATTATAAGTTAGTTTTGGGTACATGTATATGTACCCAGGGCTGACAGTACTGAACTCTCAAGACCTTGATGCCAATTTCATATGGGCTGGGTTGCACTCCCATGTCTAGAAAAGCATTTGCAAAATTCAGAACAATGTTGGGTTTTGGATTGAAAGTGAGACAGACAAACAGAGGTGAGTTTGGGTGGTCAGAGGGATGGTTGAATTTTTTTTGATGTGGTGGGAGAAATTCCACATGCCCAAAATTGACTCAATGGGTTTGTATGGTGGGGTTGGGATTGATCACCAGGTATACAACCCGTTGCAGGCCTGCTGCACTGCGCAAATCCTGTATTTGCAGGGGAAAATTTGGAAATTTGTGTCAACAGGACACAAATTTCTTGAATAGCTGTACTCGTGCTCACGGACAAAGTGAAAATTGCCGCTCTTGCAACAAGCCTTTCACCGGGGCCTGTCACAAATCTGCAAGTCCCTCATGGACGTACAAACCACCTGTGGTATGGTGGTTCTATTCAAGATGTGGCAGAATCTCTTGAGAAGAAGGAAAAAAATCCTCTTGCTTGAGACTCCTAGCCACACTTCTCTAGCCTTCTGGCCCCAAGCTTTAGTCAGGCTTTCTCTCCTCACGTGATTACTTGTCCACCCTTGGTAATGGACTATACATTACCATTGCAAGCTTAGGGGCAATCTATCATTTATTGAGTTTTGTGGTCACCCAAGAAGCATAGGCAAAGCTTGTCAGAGAAAATGTACCCATAACATACTGCTTTGTGACCAGGCTGCAATGGTTGCAGCAAGGCTTGCTGCCCTAGGTAGATGTTAGAATCCTGAGCAGGTCAAGCAGCATGTCTTGGGTTTGATTTTGATTCTTGATAGTCTGGGCTATCCTGGCAC
>NW_006768789.1:738818-744224 GCF_000204055.1 Melampsora larici-populina 98AG31
TCTGGTCACATCCAAAATCATCATCTGAACTTTGCACAAGAAAGTAAAAAAACTGCACCACTTTGCTCCTAAATAGATTCTACTACATATGTACTGATGCATGGCCTAGGCATAGCTTAGTCTGTTTCAACATCAGAAATTTTGCAAGTCAACAAAACTTTCACATGCCAATTAAGATCAGATTGGACATTGAGCATCTCAAGCTCACCATGTGAAATTGTGTTGTTAGGGATTGGGCAAAGTGAATTTTTGTAAAATTATATTTTAGAGTACTAGAGAACATGCGGGCATGCCCGCCACAGTTTAATTGCCAATCGCCAAACTCGCAAACCCACTTGTTTTACAACAGTTTTGTCATGGTGGGACAAGATTGAATCTACACCTTACTCCTAGTAGTTTAATCCGCAACTCAGTTACCCCACTTACACTGTGATCACATCTTTGGTGATAATCAAAGTACCCTTTGATCTGGTTGGCGCGCGATTTGTTCAACCCCTCTATCACTAACTTATGAATGTTAGCCCAAAATCTATGCCAATGACGAAATGAAAGAAAGCAAAAGCAAAAGCAAGGCAAAGAAATGTATGTTAATTAAAAAGTATGGCAGTGAAGTAACGAGACAACAACAGAAACAAAAATGAAAGTGAGGCATTTTATGCTTAAACATTTATATAGAAATTATTTGATGACGTTTAGAACAGTCGATTGAAAAAAGGAAGGAGACCTCAAGTTGGTACAAATGGAAAAGACACATGCATAAGTAGACAGAAAGGAGAACAAAACGGAAAAGGAAAAGTGGCTAAGTGTAGGAGGGCAGAGAGAAAAACTGCGGGATAGCCAGGGGGATACAGTAGAAAAACAAAAGAGGCCACAAAGCAGAAACAGAAAATTGAAATTTGTGATTCCTATCACAACTTGGTATGGTAACAGTGCAGGAGAAGCAACTTGAGGCTACATTTCAAGGGAAGAGAGGGAGGCTTTATATAGGCCTTCATCTCTCTACAATGTACACATAAGGAAATGAGTAATACAAGTAGAGATGACAGGGCAAATCCGGTACATCTGGATTTGGTTTACAAGCAGTGTTATGTATTAGAAAGGGACAGATCTGGATTGATCTGTCCAGTATAAAACAATATGGAGCAATTAAAAAGGAAATGGAAAGCAGTAAAAGTAATAAAGGCACGTCTTGGGCTGCAAAAGCGCATACATGTAGAACAAAGGGAATGAGCAAATTTGGGAATCGCAAAGTGGAAACAATAGAAAGCAAAATACAAAAAGTAAAAGAAGGGGGAAAGATGAACAGGGAAAAATGGGGAAATGGAAAAGCAAAATATGAGTAGCATCTGGCCGACGAACCAAACAGAGGACCAAACACTCATGCGAGTCTGTTCTACATATTTATATATTAGATTTTCACATATCTTCAATTCAATAAAACTGGACAGCTACTCAATCAAAGCAGACAACCATCCACACAGGTCCTGCAACTCCACCATTTTTTTTGCTTTTGATTTGATCAAAAAATTGTTGTTGTGTATCCCAACCTGTCCTCAAGACATGTGATCTCCTTTGATCTGACATATTTCCAGGTCAACTCCATTTGAAAACATTGTCTGTTTATACATATGCAGATATAAGTAGTCTGGATTTGTGGTGGATCCGCCAGGCCCTTTGTTGGAGTTGCAGCTAAATTCAGTTTTCCAAAATTTCACCTTGCCCAATCCCTGTTGATTTCAATTGGGCTCAGTACGTTTAGAAAACCCAAGTCCTGCTACTTGAGCTTATGGGGTCCAAGTTGGAGAAATGCCAAGATATCTGTCTCAACATACAAATGCTGTGGGGATTTCAAATTGAAAACTGAGAAAGCTCACCTGAAAAGCACATTGTCTCAAACTTAACTAAGTCCCATTGTGCCGGGGTTTATACATAGCAAGCGATGAAGAACACCCACTTTTTCCACACAGTTGATCATGGGACGTTGGGGTTAAAGGAGATCCCAAATTTTCCCTACTAAAATTCTCAACCTACCACGCCAAATGTTCGGGGTAAGGAGTAAGTCCCTCGTGCCTCGGTCATCGCTTGCATTTTTGTTGTAATTTATGACCTCCGACGGGCTGGGATTCGGGAAGCAAAAGTACTTGAACTTTACGGCACTTTTTGGCTGACATTAACCCTCCCAAATTCTGCCTTGACCGACATTTGCAGCGTGGGTCGACCAAGTCTTCCAAAGCGCATCCTGGTACATCTTTTGAGTAGTGACAAAATGCCGATAAATACCCAGAACTTGAATCACCCAGCTCCATATAATCAGGCATGCCGCATCAGGTGTGCAAGGGTCGCCGCATCATTCAACTCAATCCAATTTCTACAGCCGTGGGTGGTCGCATCTTCGTTCCACCTCCAGCGAGGATAAGCGATGGGTTTCGTGATCGCTCGATCAACGGCAGAAACTGCCCCCTACCATCGATCGTGATTGAACTATAATCCCAATCGTTTCTGCAATATCGCGTTTTATTATATCTCTTGGCGTATCGTCACACTTGTATTCAACTAGCAATATATCTTCCGCTGCGTCCTAGACTGGAATTGCTATGCTAAGGGTTTTGTTTCGTCCTTTTCTCTGTCCGAACGTATATGATCAACCTAAACGATCGATTGAATCATCTAGCATCGCATCATGATCTCCGGTACATATCTGCGACTTGAGACAGCGAAAGAGGTTTTATATATATATCAATTCCCCTCTCCTCTATGCAAAGGTTGTATATATAGCACCTCGATTCGTCTTGAAACACGGCATCCATCGCTGGTAGCTTCATAATGAGGGACATATTTGACCGTCACTGTACCCCTGATGTAACAGTGAGAGCCCCGTTTCTATGGGTTTGCTGAGACTTGTTTCCGAAGTCTTTGTACCTAATACTGACCGGGAGCCTTAGGCTATCAACAATGAGGTTCCCATTGTCTATTGTCATTGTTTCCTTAGTCGCCATTGTCGAGTCCTTTGTTTTGCTGCCTGCAAATCTCACTTCGCCCTGCTCAGCCTCAGTTCAGGGGAGGCATATCTATGGTCAGTCGTAGTATCCTTTGTTTCAAGGTATATCCTTTTGCAAAGTTTTTCGCTGTGCATAGGAATTTACCGAACATTGCTCTGTCACTATCTTAGCCAACAAACTGTGGTCATCAAGTTCCGCCCATGCACACTTTTTAACCCCATTTGGCACTCACTTATTGATCTTCCTAACTGATGATAAGCATATCGAACAGGTACCTTCATCAACCTCTCACATACGACCATTCCTTTATCGTGGAAAAATAGCAATTCAACTCCAATTCTGTGGCATATCTTTGTTCAACCTATCTTCATTATCATATAACAATTACGGAGAGGCTTCAACGTACTGTCCGAACGGGAAATCAGCCCAAAACCTGCTCTCCACTAGAATCAATCTGTGATACTGTTCGCCGTTTCCGAGGATCGACGTTACCCAATTCACCTCAGAACCCCGATTGAAAAATATCACGCTCTACCAGCATACTTTTTTACAATGACAAGCCAATTGTCGACCGGAAGTATTCCCACCACTGCTGCCGAATGGACTATCATTCGAGACAAGATCTTAGCAACAGCGCGATCCCCATATACTCCCAGAGATAAGCGGGTACTATGGTGTCAGGGTATCATTGTGTGTCTGAGTGGATTTCTATACCTTGCCGCCTTAATGCGCCGGGCAAGCGAAAGTGGCCTGTGGTGCTTCAAAAAAGACGTTGATGGATATTGGCGCCCAAATGTACATGTTGCAATACCGCTTGTCACTATCATATATGCTGCTAGTAAGTCAAGCCGGTCCTCACCGCACAACACAAGCGATGATGGTTTGTGCAACTGACGCATGAACTACCCTTCGATAGCTCAATCTACTGCAATCGGGCTCATACTCATCGGTCCGCTTACCGATGGTAAAGGTGAGCGAGTGGTGGCATTAAATTTGGTCGCATGCAGCACGTTGTATTTCGGTGGTTGGACAAAAAGTACGAACATCTTCCCCAGACACTTTGCAGAGATGTGATGGGAAGCTGACGGTGTGATTGATACGTTTCTAGCTTGGGCTGTTTTATATGCACTGCCCTCCTCCATCTTTCGTCTTCGTCGGCGAGATGTATTGGGATCCACTGCACGCATCACCCGTCGCCGAGTTTTGCCTCCAAAGGTCTTCAACTCGCTGATCTTGATAGGCTATCTGACCGGTCTCCTTCCTGTTCCTTGGTTGTGCTTCACGGTTTATTGGGTTCAGATCATCCACCGTCGCCTTGAAGCCTTTGAACTGATCGTCAACGACTTGATCGGACATCTGTCTGCTATCCCGCAAGATATGGGTACAAGCCTTCTATTGGCTGTGAAAACTGGGCGCGAGCTTCTTGACTTGCAAGACTCTGAAAATCAAACGCTCAACAACCTTCGGATTTTCTCAGGAATTTGGTTCCTCGTTTCTTTTACTGCCCTCATCATTTTCTTATCAGCATCGTTTGCCCTCTTGCTGGCCTTCACACGCCAGATCGAGATTCTGGGTAGAATCCAACGCGAGCGCGAACAGCTTCTCTCAAGCCGAGTGTCAATTGTCTCCGCTATTACACCGGGATCCGCACTTACCACAGACAAGGCCGACTGGCGCAACGAAGGGCAGAAAACTCGAACAAAGCCATCAAATCGGATTTTCGAGCGAATCTCGGTTTGGCTACCCTCACTTCAGCCAGACGAGGACGACGATCCCCTTGATAGAAACTCTAACGAGCCCCGAAATCCGTTCGAAAGAAGACCCAGTAACCCTGGTAGACAAATGTGGCTTGCAGGAAACGAAGGAAACCTGAGACAAAAGGTTGCGGCTTTGGACCGATGGGATGGAGGTCGTAAGGGCGACGAGTTAGCTAGAAAACATCGGAAACGCATGATTGAATATTGCGTGCGCTACACTTGGCAGACTGTTTTCTGTACGCTGATCGCGACGTCCTACATCGTTCTCAACATCTTCGTAGGTAAGTAGCATGTGAAAATCCATAACGATAGTCGTCTTTCTCTAAGCTGGCTCGATACCTGATCAATCAATCATTTGGATCTGACTTTTCACCTCGCTTTTGACTGCAAGTCTGCAATGTTCTAGATGCGCCAAGATCAATCAGTCTCAGCCAATTATTCCGAACGATTGAGCAGTGGGCTTCTTGGTCATGGGGAGGAGGTCCTGGAGCTGTTCTCGGGCAGCTAGCATGCGTCGTTGCTTTTTCGAGGAATCCATCTCTTCCCCGTGAGCCTGAGAGTGGCCCTCCGGTTTCTACGGAGATGATGATCGACCAGGATTCCGAGGACGACGAGGAACATGAAATAGTCAATGGCCTTCCTGATACAAA
>NW_006768789.1:744852-749771 GCF_000204055.1 Melampsora larici-populina 98AG31
AGCCGCAATTGGAATAAATTACCTAGGCACCAACTTCCGATCATTCAATACAGCATGAAGCTACCTATGCGCTTGCTCGTCGGTCTCTTCCCTCTTCCGCATGGTTTTACCGACGCCATTCTCGCACCTTCTTGTGTTGATCATCGCCCTTAAGTACCCACACAAAGTATCGATCAGCAGAGGTAATGATCAGTACACCCCCATCAAGGACTCCACAAAGATCAGCTCAATCAAAATTCTGATACCGCATTGTATACAGAGTATCTCTCAACGTAATATCATCCTTAATAACCTTTTCTATCTTTTCTTGTTGTTGTTTTTTGTAACTCAGTTCTTTTTTGACATTCGTGACCGTCACGTTCTTTTCTGTGCCATTGGTTTTTCAAATGCATCTTAACTTATACCTTTATTTTTCTTTCAGCCGGAGAGGATTCCTGTGTTTCAAAAGGATCAACTCGCCAGTCAAAATAAAAAGCTATAAGCATGCTCTTACACACTTTTGGTCCAACCAGAATTCATCTGCAACTCCTGTTCTAGCTTTTTTCAAGATGACTCAAAACACACCAGTCACAACTATCATTATGTTGGAGTTAAAGGAGTGCTTTTCAGCACTGGTATTGGAAATCTTATATATATGAATCCGAATCCCTGGGTCTTTGTCAAGTCCCTTTAAATGTAATGAGACTCAGGTGTGGATGATTCTGATTATAACGATGATCATGAATCAGTCTATGAAAGAGACTGATGAGTTGATCGAGAGAATTCCACAATCTATGGAAAAGTAGATTGTAAGGAAAACTAAATAAAAGAATAATAACTAACACCTGATTATAACAATGATCATGAATCAGTCTATGAAAGAGACTGATGAGTTGATCAAGAGAATTCCACAATCTATGGAAAAGTAGATTGTAAGGAAAACTAAATATGAGTTTGATGAGAGAAAGAACAACAAGAGATCTAACAGTTGTTCTAATATAAGAAATCATCGAACACATTTGATCACGTAATGATGTTAGAAAGAAAACCTATCCTACAATGCACATCTAGTAATACGCGTCCTGCTCTTTAGCATGACGTTGCTTTGCAACGTTCAATTAATGTGTCATTGCTGAGCTTGGAGAGTCCATAGCATTTATTCCATTTAAGAAACATCACATATACATCTGCATACTTTTGCCTTGGTTCCCTTCTGTGATGTTCCAACAGATTTCAATACAGTGAAAGTTTGGAGAAGCTTCTTGGTGATTCATTTCACAAGCAAGGGATGAGTGTCTTACATAGATGTCCATCTTGGCAAAGTGCAAATAAGGTAATTGGGAAAGAGAGTACAAGTTAGGAATGTCAAAGGCATTGAAGTACAATGAAAATGACCTGATCCAATACATCAGGATCTGGCTTACAGCATTGGTGGCTCAGCCTGAGCCACGACCCAAAAAACACGGGTAATGGCCTTCCCGCACTGCAAACCAATATCCAATGAACCCCCCCGCGCCCGAACCCTACCCCGACACAATCAAAACCCGGCTCTCAGAAGCCCTCCTGACCCCTATCCCAGAGGCCTAAAACCCGCGGGTAGCCGGGGATTCCTACGCCTAACATCGGGGGTGAGGACTATGCCACCCCCGCCCCCAAACCCCACAGGCCCCCCGATGTATTGGGGTCCCAAAAAGCCTGACCAAACCCGCACCCCAAGGATCTGGGGCTTGGGCAACCCTTGGGGCATCAGTTTTGGGGCTCAGGCTGATCGGTGGCCAGACCTGGTGAGGACTTGTCAAGAAGATAGGGAATGGTAAATCCAAAAAGCACACAAGTAAAAAAAACTGCGCTCAAAAAGCGCAAGACAAAAGCACAGAGAGAACCAAGAGAAACGGAGAAATTGGGGTATCATACTTTGCATTCTTCTATTGACTCTTTTCAGGATTTGCCTATTGATCATGTTGTAGGTAGAAGAGTCATTGCTGGCTTCAAACTATCAAAGACATGTATGTACTGAATGTTTGAGCCTTTATAGTATTTTTGAACAATTATATATACCAACAACACCACCGGCGCTCCGCCCGAGATAGCGGCAGCGGAGCGGTAGCACAGCGCCCGCTCCGCTCACGCTATGGTTCTGGACAGATAGCGGGTCTTTGACCCTGCTATAGCTATGGTCCTACCCCCAAGCGCCATAGCGATTTGGTCATCCGCAGTCTATAGCGGATTTCCGCAGTGCTATGTGGCGACAGAGCGCCCCCAAGCGCTTAGCGCCATGGAGCCCCATGGCGACCCATAGCGTGCAGATTCAGGATATAATTGATGTTATCAACCTTTGACCAATGGGGTTGGTAAACTTTTCTATAATCTGAATCTATCATTTAACACTATATTTATTGATCTTGGTATTCAATAGACCAGAAGAAGCCAGTTGTGCTGTTCAAAAGCAAAACAGGGTGATATCGCCCATAAAAAGAAAGCACTCAGCATTTTAGCTCCTCTCGGTTCTCAATGGAGGTTCTAAAATTTAAAGTAAGAACAAAATCTTTGATGATCAACCAAAGAAGATATGCATTCAAACAGATTCAATTGTATATAGACAAGCAATGAACATGCCTTCTTATGGGGCTTAAACATTTCGATCCAATCCTAAAATTGTAACTGTAGCTGGTTTTTACTCAATCTTTGGTTGTTCTCATAAACTCGCTTGTCTACAGCCTGCTTCTAAACAAACTTCACCACCAATCAGCAAAACACAACCAAAACCTGTAATGATTCTACAAGATCCAATGATTTAGTTTCAGCGATGATCGCAGGGATGGAGAAGAATACAGTCAAAGCAATTAAAGCTTCTCAGAAGTCTAAAAAGAAGAAAGAAGTAAACAAGAAACTAAAGAATCAAATCGATCATCAACTTGTAAAGTACCCATGGTTTAAGAGGTACGCTGAAGCTTTTATACACATCAACTTGATCGATCTTGATCCACTGTTCAATCACTACAATATCCAGGAAAAACTGTTTGATGAATTGTGAAATAATCTTCATACCCAAAACATCAATTGAAGAGCTCGTAACGGCTTTTATTGTAGCTCTTGATTTGGTCAATCTTCAACACGCTGTTGAACGATTAATGACTGATTCAAATCGAGATCAAAGTAAAAAGTACCAACCAGGGGTGAATTCTGAAGTGGAATTTATTGATAGTCGAAAACAAAAACGAGTGGATCATTAAGAATTGCGCCAATTATCAATACTGAATGAGAATTTTCGACGAATGTACCTACTGCTTCAATGGAGATTGTTGATAAAACAAGTGATTTGGAGTGTAATCTTATAATACAAAAACACCTTCTGTGCCTCGCTTTGGATAACTATCGTGCCCAAAATTTTACCATAGCGGAGCGGAGCAACTTTTAAGGCCGCACCGCTTTGAGATATTGGGGCGATTTAATTTTCATAGCGGAGCGGTAGTGGTTTCTTACATAGCGCAAAACCGCTCCGCTTGGAAAAAGAGGGCATATAGCGCAGCGGAGCGGAGCGCCGTGGGTGTTGATACCAAGGCCACCATTTATGGCAATGGAGAAACACTCAAAAGAGGCTTGTTGAAGTAAGAAGCTTGATAGCTATAAGAGCACATTACCATTTGTCCATATTTCTGACTGTCATTTTAATGAGTATGATCTGCAACACCTCTTACAGAGAACTCCTAAAGTGGCTGCACCCACAAAGCTGAACATAAGGAACACACGGACCTTGCATCCTTCCCCGCAAAAATCATCAAGGACGCATTTACTTGAATACTTCTCTTGATAATTGATTTCTTCCACTTGCAAAGCAGTTGGCTTGGAGTTCATGTTGAAAACACTATTGCATTCCAGTACCTGATTCATGTCCCAGGTGAATGTACTTAGGGCTGTGAACCAGCTCTGGCACAGCACAACCAACTCTGCCCAACAATATTTTTGGAGCTGACAGTTCATGCCCTGCTTCACCCAAACCTAACCTAGTGAGGGTGCCAAAAGCCCTGTTGGGGGACTGAGAAAGTCTTAGAACACGGTCTAAGTTGGGGGAAAACAAACAGGTTCAGAGCCTAATCTTGGGCCTAACAAAAATGATGACTGGGACTAGAATAAGATAAAAATAGGTCAGAAGAGGTCACAAAGATCAAGAAACAAGAATAAAGAAATGACTCCACTTACAGTCACCATGTCTGTATCCCTGTAGGACGTCGACGTGCACACACGGAGAGTTTCCAAAAGAATCTGGAAGAACTTTTCTGAAGTTCAGACTGGTGGATCACCTTTATGCACACACCCTTTGTTGGAACTCAATTACCCAAGTTTCAACAACCCACTTAATAAAGGCAAAGCCTCAAGACCTCTTTTGAGGCTCATGCAAGTTTCTATCAAAAGTCTTTTGTGTGTGCATGTCGAGGTGTTGCATGAATACAGACATGGTGAGTCTTCTTTTCATAGATGAGGAAAAGAAGACTAATGGATGGTATTTCATTGTTGTATATATATGTAAGAAGATTGGGGTGAGTCTGCTATAAGCATAATCTAGACTTGTAAACTTGTGTTGATTGAACCTCAACAGGGACCAACAACTTTCTTGCTATAAAACACCACTGTGTAAATAAAGTATCAGATCAACAAGGTCAATATATAATTCAGATTTCATACAACAACATATTGGACATACCTGAGAATTTATAGTACAGATATTCAGGATATTGCTAGATGACCCCCACAATCCAAACTTGTAGGCACTGCCAACATAGGCCAAGATAGTGCTTACAAGTTGGTTTCCCACAAGATGAAACCTACATGCTTATTTTGACATTGTGAAACTAGCACCTACATGTTTGTTTCAGTGTGGGATGAGACCTATAACATATTTCCAGTTACAAGAATGCTTTTTGATTATGGAGATTATATTC
>NW_006768789.1:751994-753042 GCF_000204055.1 Melampsora larici-populina 98AG31
GAACAATGATTTCATCTTGCTCAATGATCAACCAAATCTCACTCTCCAAGCATCACTCTCAACTCATCATTGTACCAGATCTCACTTGTAAACTTCAGTTCTTTTATGAACATGTCAAACTGTTGAACGTGATACATAAATGTGATGAAAACAGCTGTAATTAAAAGTTGAATCACTAAATTCAGGTTGGATGGTCAAGAAGCTTGAAGTGGTTCAAATGAGATAGTTAACAGGTTTTGAATTTGGAAAGTTTGAGAGTGATTGAGGTTGAGGTGATGATGAGTTAATGTTGGTCGTGATAAGAGAGAAAAAACGGACAAGTACGAGAAAATCAAGTGATAGGTTGATCACAAGAGAGTGATGCAAGAGGTCGCAGTTGCATTCATTTGAAAACATTTGACTTTTAGTCGTTTTCAAGAATGTGCATGATTTTTGCACATATGTGCAAAAATGCGTGTGCACCTTCTTTCACATTTTGGTTTACCAAATCTGTTTTTTGGGTCACATATGCAACCGAAAATCAGTGCAGCTTTTTGGTGGTGCACAGTCGGTTGCACATGTCACACACCGGTTACCGAAGTGGGTGTACAGTATGACTATTAGCATTTGATTGCTCAAGATTCTTTTTGTTCTCCTACTTCCTGCACTACTGCAGTTAAATTGCTGAATTCTTCCACCAAGTTTTTGTTTTCTTATTTGAGTCTTTTCATAGAGCTCATATACTACACCTTTCTGTCAAGGGTACACACATCTCTAGTGCCAACACCTGAAGCTCCGTGGTACTCCACTTTTTTGAGTAACTTTTGTGGCAGTGCAATTTGCTGTTACAGATGAGACTTGCTCCCAATCCACTTTTAAAAAGCACCTGGTACATAAGTCATGCAGCACGGCACCTATTGGAGCCGCTCTTGCTCCACTTCACCAATTTTCAGGGCAAGGGTGTGGCACAACTCACGAGGCAAGGTTATTTATTGATATTTGTTTTGCAATTATACACTGCAAGAAAGATGTAAGTAAGTACAATATGATCAAAGAAAATGAATCAAGT
>NW_006768789.1:755824-757539 GCF_000204055.1 Melampsora larici-populina 98AG31
GTTGCCATCCTGTATTCAATTTGACTCCTCATCTTAACACAGCTATAAAAATCTAGAGTTCCACCTTGATAATTAACACCAAGTTGTAAAACATCACCATATCTTAATGGAAATGGCTTAGTTTCACCACCTGGTGCAGACAATCTGATATGATTCCAAAATATATCAGATGATGATTTAGTATTTTTAACAAAGAATTAACCAGATTTATCTGTAAAGATATCAGCATGACTTCTTGAGACTATTATTATTAAGATCAATTTCATCACTGAGCAGACTACAACATGTCAATTGTTCAATCTTTAATGAAGTAGATGCTGCTATGTTTTGTCCAATTACTTCAAAATGCAATGACCTGGTTGCATCAAGATGGGTAACAAGCCTGATAATAGAGTGTCTGTCAGCCCTCAAGGCCACAAGAGCTTCAGCACACAAGGGCTTATAAATCATTAAGAAAACATATAGAAAGATAATTTAAAATACATCACACCTTGCATCTAGTTTCAAAGACAAAAATCAATATCATAAAACTGTCATAAACGTCTCAACAGCATTTCTCAACAATAAATTCACCTTGCGTCTAGTTTTGAAGATGAACACTAACAATGAACTTTAAAAGGAAAAACTCCCTCAGCAGAAAGGATCCTTTGTAAAACCACTACCAAGACAACTAAGGTACAACCTAAGAACCAACTAAGACAAAACCTTTAGAGATAAAATCTAACTACAAGTTTTCACATAATACAATCCCAAAGTGGAAAGATAACATGAACGTAGTAAGAAGACTTACTTGTGCCAAAGCAGGAGGACCCTGTTAGTCTATGGCAAACTTGCTTGTCCCAAAGCGGAACAAACCACGAGTTGGCCTGGGGTGGTGGGTTAAAGTACATGTCAATTTTGTCTATATTTTCTTCAACTTGAGGTTGAGCATTGCTAGTTAGTAGACATCAAATGTCATCCAGGGATTTAAGGCCCATCTTTTGTATGGCTACAGGAAGTAAAAACTCTTGTGATTCTATTAGAGGTTCAGGAGGCAGTAACTGGTGGTTGTATTTGTCTCAGCGTTCTCTTTGAGCCACAATCTCAATTGTGAGGAGAGCATTCATTTAACAAAAATATTAAATTGTGTTGGATGGGCTCAAAAACTGTACAGATGGAAGATTGGGGGTTCTCATTCTATAGCTGGATATACTTGGTAAGTTTGTCTTCAGCTTTCTTGCAAGCAAGTCCCCAAGCCACTGTTGCAGCTTTATTTTTTTTGAGGAAGTGTTATAGCGCCAAAAGGACTGAAAGCACATACTGCTTGCACAGTGTGTTGGCCTGAAATACCTGTTTAGCTGAATCAAATTATTTTCTGATTGGTTGCATGAAATCAATAGCTGACAAATTATTGAAGAGAGGGCCAGTTTGATGCTCTTGCTGCCCTTGGTGTATCTCCAGAAGATGGAGTTTCCGGGTGCATATGATCTACAAATCATCATAAAACCCATGACAGCTTGGCAATCAAAGGCAGTTTCAGAGGCATGAGATAACAACTTACAGTATATTAAACGCAATACCAGAGAGTAGGTGGGTATTTCAGAAGAAGCACCTTTGGATCACCCACTGAATCTTGAATTTTAGAGGCTTCAAGCTCTTGTGGACTCCTTTAAACATATGTGTCTAAGGCCCAGATGCAACTCTCAAGGGGCTCACAAGCTCATTTGGTTCAAAAA
>NW_006768789.1:757639-758478 GCF_000204055.1 Melampsora larici-populina 98AG31
TTCGAAGTGAATGAAATCCTCGACAAACGGAAGAGAGGCTCAAAAGTTGAGTATTTAGTCAACTGGAAAGGTTATGGTGCCGAAGACGACTCATGGGAACCAGAAAAAGGATTGAAGAATGCGATGGAGTTGGTGAATGAATTTAATAGAAAGTACCCATTAGCTGAATTAAATTATAAGAGGACAAGGCGGGTAAAGTGACGGTGATGCTTTTTCCCCACAGGGGTTTTTTAATGCTAACCGGTGGAAAGACGTCAGCTCAACAAGAGGGAGTGGGACGTAAAGGGGGAGTAGTGTTGTGATCCTTATAAGGAGTTATGCTTGTATTGAGTAGAGCGTTGTTAGTTAGATACGCGCACTCCAGAGTGTACAACCCCATGCTTCAATATTAGTTATATTATCAGATCACCTTCTCTCTGATCTCTGATACCTGTGAAGCTCATAACATTGATTAAAGGATCCACTTTCCTCCTTGCCGCATCTGATTCAAAAATAACTCTTCTTTGACTTGAAATAGAAGGAATGTTCCATTTACTTAAAGCTCCACAGCTTGATTTAACAGCTTCCTTTCCTTTATCTTCATCCTTCTCAACTTTGACTTTGTTTTCAGTAACCTTTGTTGAATTTTCAATTACTAATTTTCTATACGGTTTCTGATCCCAAGGAATTCTGTCTCCATTAGGAAGAAAGAAAGATTTACCATCAAACTTGACCAAATTATCATCCACATCCTGCTTGACATATCTGCGATCATGAATTGAATGACCTTCTCTATCACAATACAACACATGTAAACAGACCTGCTACCACCTTCATTCCTCTTAAAATCATCATTTTCA
>NW_006768789.1:758813-760123 GCF_000204055.1 Melampsora larici-populina 98AG31
TCTACTGACGTAATTTCCAACATACTTAAATGAACCATTACATAATTATGACCAACCTTCTTCAAGTGCCCTTCACTATCCATTAAAATTTTAATTTGATGTTGAATAGGTGCTGAAAAAGCCTTGAAGTAATACCTTGCCATCTGTCTTGAATCACCTGAATCAATTTGACCTGAACTCTTCAAATAAATTAACATGGTCTTGAATTTATTTTCAAACTTCACATAAGCATCATTTGTTGAAATACCACCAGCTCTAGCCAAATCATCACATAATTTATACAAGTCCTCATCCGTATACAAAGGTTGAGTACCTGCACCCCATAATTCATTCATCTCATTCTTCAATAACCTCCATCTTTGAGTCCTGTAACCAGCCATAGCTTCAATAACAGTCTTCATTTCATCATCTTTAATAAAAAATTTGACTTGAAGACACTTATCTCTATCACTTGCATTATCAATCAAAGCAGCATCTTCAAAATCTCTCAAAAACCTTTCCATATCACCACCTGATTTAAATGATAAACTTTTGTCAACTGGTTGAATTTTAACAGGTTTCTTCTGATCCTCATCTTCACTACTGATTTCCTCATAAACAACTCTCCTTGTCTTCTTTGATTTTAACTTCTTTTTAATTTCATTTTCAACAAATTCATTCTTCACATTTCTCATTTTAATTTCATCATCAACTTGATTTTCTCCATCACTTTCCAAATCCTTTCCAACACCTTTACCCAATAAGTCATCCTGAACTTTCTGAGCATCAACATCATCCTCTGAATTATCACTATGATAAACTCCTTCACTCCTTAATTCCCTTCTACGCACTTTCTCATCTCTTGAAGCCTTCATCTTATCCTGCTTTAATTTCTGCAAAACCTGAATAACTTCCTTCTCAGTTAAACCATCCATCAAACTTTCAATATTATCCTCAGCAACCTGATAACTTTCTGATAAATCTTTTCCTTTTCCTTTATCCAACACATCATAACCACTTGATCCAACCTTAACATCCTCCTTATCCCATTCATTATCAAATAAATTAGCCATTTGAATTAAATTGAATAAGCAAATTGAGTTAATGAATTAATTGATCAAAAACCACGAAATTCTTGATGATTTGATGAACAATAAATCGACCAAAAAATAACAATAACAATTGAAAACCTGAACAAATCTTCAATAAAAACTAAAAGACCAATATCCTGGTTCTTTTATCAGATGATACCAATTAACTCCAAAAACCAAACTAAGAGACCAATATCCTGGTGCTCTACACAAAATCATATTAAAATTAATTATATTAAA